>NC_056740.1:168799225-168846725 GCF_019279795.1 Protopterus annectens | reverse complement strand
ACCCACACAACCTGTACGTATCCATGTATTGCCTGTGTACTGCTTGCATCAGCTGGAATCAGCCCTGAACTAGAGTTCTGTCAACTGCTGCATTCGCAAGGTAAGTCCCTAACCTACACACTACTTGTAAGGATTATTATAATATGCTATTGTATGTATGGATCTGCTGCAGTTATGCAAGGAAATATAGTGGGGTGTTTGGACACAAGTAACATCCACAGTGGACTACAATTACCCAGTCCACTAGTATGTGTTCCTTAATATTCACTAAGCTTTGTGGTTGGAATATGCACTACATCAGTCAAGAGAGATGTTAAACAGTGGGGTCAAATGATAGTTGGACTACTATGGATCCCAGCAGAACATGTGCTGTTGTTCCACACATCCAACACAACAGTTGTCCCACATAACCAGTTTAACAGTAGGTCAGCAATGATATGTCAGCTGTCCAGGCAAACATAGGGCAGTAACATAGAACTCAATCACACATCATATGTCTCACTAATGCAGGAATAACAATGTACATATGTATGCTGTTGATTGTGTGATGAATGACTACTGTCTGTCTGGCAGCTTGTGTGGCCCAGTGGACTAGGGTAGCATGGGTGATGCCATTGATGGTTCAAATCTGGAAGTATCCACATGCGAGGTATTATTATGTTGGTGTTTTCACAGATTGTCAGTCTGTGTGTGGTGTAACATTATGAACCTCTGTCACATATTAAGTACATCAGACAGCTGGAGAATGCCATGGACATTATATGTGAAGTGCAGTACAGCAGAAACAGGGACAGATGTCAGTGTCTGTAACACACAATATCCCAGACTGGAGGGCAGGTAGGTGTGGCCTGGAGTCTCTTTATAACTACTGACAGTCCCACTGGGCATGCCCATGCACTTAGTTAAACTGAGCGCAGTCCTGTTGCCCCTTGATGAAAATGACCAGTTCTGTATACATATGTCTATAAATACATACATACATGTATACATATCCATTTGTCATCCTTTCCCCTCTTTCTAAAATACTAGAGAAAACAATACAAGCACAACTCATGGCACACCTAACACTAAACAATCTCCTCTTCTCTGCTCAACATGCCTTTCACCCTGGCCACAGCACCATGACTGCCCTTCTTTCCTTTCTTGAAACCATAAACCTTGAAAGTGACTCGGGCAAGTTCATATCCACACTATTCCTATATCTGTCAAAGGCCTTTGACACCATCTCAGGCACCCTATTTATATCCCGACTCTCCAACCTACACCTCTCTCCCACCACCATCACCTGGTTTTCCAGCTACTTGTCCAACTGCCAACAAGCTGTCCAATGGAAAACGTCAACTTTCCCCTTCCTTCCCACACCCACAGGTGTCCCACAAGGTTCTGTTCTTGGCCCTCTTCTCTTAAACCTATTCATTAACAGCTTTCACCAATCCATCCCAGACTCATCTATCATCCAATATGCGGATGACTTAATAATCATCTGCTCTGCCTTCTCCCCCTCTGAGCTCCTAGCAAAAACCCAACTAGCCTTCTCCAAAACAGAAACCTGGATGCAGTCTAACCATCTGACACTAAATGCAAATAAAATCAAACTAATGTTTTTCCCCTACCAAAAACTCCATTGACAAATCTACATTCACCATACAGAGCCAAAACCACACCCTCCTTGAAATCATTCCCAACACCAAGCTTCTTGGCATCATTATTGATGAAGAAATAAAATTTGATACCCACATCCACTCCGCAATTAAGAAAACCCACCAAAAGTTAGATCTCCTCTACAGGCACAACTGCTTCCTAAGCCCCTATACCCATCAAACTCTTGCATCCACCTTCCTATTCCCCCCTTAAGCATGGTGTCCCTCTTTTCACCGATCTCCATCTTGGCCTTTGGTCCAAACCTGAATCCTGCTGCCACAAGATCTACAAATTTGCAGCCAATTCAAAAAACTCATTCCCCCACTACCACTCCCTCCTCACCCTCAACTGGCTTGAACTACCCAACTACCTCAGTTACCTACAACTCACCATTTCCCACAAGCTCATCTTTAAACCTGCCAACTGCCCAGCTCTCGCTACAGCCTTAAAACCTTAGATTCCCAACCGCTCACTCAGATCCAAAAACCAAAATCTCCTTCAGGTCCACTAACCTGCACAACCTCCTGGCCATCTACTGCTGTCCCACTCCTTAGCTAAACAGTGGAACTCTCTCTCCCCACACACCTATGTAACCTACCTAACCATACAAATTTAAAATCTCAGCTACTCTCTCATCTCTTTTCCAAATAGGAATGCCCTTGCCAGACTCCATCTTAACCCCCCCCCTCATTCCACTTTGCACTGACTCATCCAACTACCTATGTTATTACTTCATCCCACCCAAAACAATCTATCCCCTACCAAAAACTAATTTTCTCTCTAATATCTATTGTATTATACTCTCCAATCTCAATTATACTATTACCCTCTCCATGCATAATATTTTCCTAACCTGCTAATGGCTAGTAGCTATATATTTTCAAATCTTAAACCTACAACTGAGTTTATAACAAAAATATTCACTTTATATAAATGTTGAAATTTCTGTATTGAATTATGTCTTTTCATTTTTATAACATTGTGACAAGCCAATTGCAAATATCATGGAGCTTATCTGTAAATGTTTAATTAGCTGTATGAACTATGTCCTTTTGTAACATGTGAAATGTAACTTGCAATTATTGTGGAGCTTTTCACCCCAGGCCTCCACTGAAAATGGGCTCTTCTTGGCCCAGTGGACTTCCCCAGTCATCAAACTTAAATAAAAATAAAAATAAACTTGTCACTATCTCTGTCTGGCATACATAGTATATCTACCTCTATGTTTATTCAAATATATATATATATATATATATATATATATATATATGGGTCTACTTTGTTTGGCCGAAAACACATTTGGTCGAAATTCACTTGACTAAGCACACTTGACTGAAAGCTCACTTCACTGAAAACTCATTTGGTCGAAACTCATTTCATCAAAAGTTATATATGACCTTTTCCCCACTGTAGTGCGAACCTGGATTTAGAATATAAAGTAAGGGGGTGGGGGGCAGAGCCCCCCACATTGGGGGTGTGGGGGCATAACCCCCCCCCACCTGTTTTAAATGTTTTAAACCATAGACATGTATATTGACAAGTGCAATGAACAACTCTTTCCACAAGACAATATAAACTCAAACTATGTGGGGGGGGGCTGCAACCCCTACACCCCCTTACTTTATTTTCTAACTAAAGGATCACACTACAGTGGGGAAAAGGACATATATTACTTTTGATGAAATGAGTTTCAACCAAATGAATTTTCAGTGAAGTGAGCTTTCAGTCAAGTATGCTTAGTGAAGTCAGTTTCGACCAAATGTGTTTTTGACCAAACACAGACCCATATATATATATATATATCTATATACATACAAACATACTCTTAGTCTCTCCCCATATATCTACATAACACATATACATATCATGCACACATAGCTACATGTATATATACATCTCTGTTACATACAGAAATATGTGTATGGATGTCTGTGTTGTCCTACATATCCTAATACTGGTAAGTAAAGCTGCTCTTTCACACATTTATAATGTTGCTCAGAGGATCCAAAGTAAGGGCTCAACAGTACATAATACACTTATCTACAGACCCCTATGCCTGCTGAATGTCACCACATAGACAGCAGCAGGTGAGCAGATGGTGTAATGTATAATGTTGTCTACGTACGCATGGACAGGGCACATTGTTCTTGCCCATAGGCTTGCCCATCCAAGTGCAAACAGCCACATATGGACATACTGATAACTGTACACACATAGCTAGGATAGTAACAGTTATATCACTGCTAGGATACTACATGCAAATAACAGTATGAAGCAATATCACTCGGCAGGCCACAGACGTTGTTCAACACCAGCCTAGCTTGTGTAATCCACAAGTAGTTTGCCTGCAATCACATATAAAACAAACATCAGCTGTGGCATGTGCAATAAGTACCGTGATCTATAGTGTGTAATACTAAATAGGAAGGGGCTCTACTCTCACTGCAGGCCACTGTGTGTGTGTGTGTGTGTGTGTGTGTGTGTGTGTGTGTGTGTGTGTGTGTGTGTGTGTGTGTGTGTCTGCAAAACAACTGAGAAACACTCATTGGCTATCAAACTGCAATGATTTTGTACTTTTTGGCCCTGTAAGTTGCTGCTGGCTTCCAAACTGCCCTCTTCTACAAGGCTCTCTGATGTCATCTACCATAAGACTACCTCCTGCCACAGTAGCATCTGACTTAAGCTATGGCACATGGAATAAGTACTGTGGTCTATAATGTGTAAGACTCAATAAGTAGGGGTTCTACTCTCACTGCAGGCCACTTTGTGTGTGTGTATTACCCTGCCAAACAACTAAAAACCCTCACTGGCTATCAAACTACAATGTTTATTCACATTTTGGCCCTGTACGTTGCTGCTGGCTTACAAACTGTCATCTTCTACAAGGCTTGCTGATGTCATCTACTTTAAGACTACCATCTGCCATAGTAGCATCCATCTTAAGCAATGGTGCATGTGATAAGTTCTGTGATCTCTAGTATTTAAAACTAAATAGGTAGGGGTTCTAATCTCACTGCAGGCCACTTTCTGCATGTGTTTATGTCCATATGGCATAAATATGATCACCTCAGTAACTTACAATTTTAGTTGTAGCAGGTGATGTTGCCCTCAAAATACCTGACCACAACTTGGCCTGCTGATGTCATCAAGCATAATATGTCCTAAACAGATAGTACTATAAGACATGAGGTGTGTTCCGTGCATCACACACTATGATCAGTACTGTGTACCATTACATGGGTAGTTGTTCTAAGCTACATACAGCCAACTTGCACTATGTGTGTGCCATGCGGTATCCTGTAAGCAGTAATTGGAAGTGGTGCTACCATAAATGTAGCCATGTTTGTGTGTCTGGCTGTTAGAACAATTTACATCAGCTTATGGAACCATAGGACATTTGAACTTCACTAGCATAATGGCCATACAGCCATCACAATTGTAGACAACTGTATACCCTTATTTACATGATCAACACATATTGCTCCAATCCAAGAGGGACACACATAGAAGCCCTGTGGTGAAATGATGACTTCCCAGCCAGTCATACAGATGTCATGTGCTGATGTGCACTGAGGTGCTCTGTTTGCCATTAGCCAGGGCTCTGCTGCAAAGGTGAGTTAAAGTCTGCTAGACAAATCTCTCTCACCAGAATGTACTATTAACGTCACGTACTAGGTTAATGTCCTTCCAGTGATTAATCCATGTAAGATAATGTGCAATACAGAGGGTGAATTTTCAACTAGGGTACATAGAAAAGATTGTCATAGAAATGCAATTTTGCATAGGGGAAGCATGCACCCCAACATATCTTTAGAAATGTAGTTAAGGGGCAGACCTTATGGACATCGAGGTTAACTGCCAAGAATGATGACTTTAAATGTGAACTCACTGAATTCAAGGAAAGGTTGTCAAGGAGGGGCTTTAATGACTCACATACAGAAGGAATACTAGAAGGGGCTGGTGAATGGAGAAAGAATATAGGTAAACCCTATTTTTCATCTAAAAAAACTTTAGATAGAACAGTTTCATTGAAAAGTAAGGTGAACACAGGAGTAAGGGTACCAACATACTATACTAGAAATACACACATAGTAACTGATGTAATAAGGAAACACTGGCCTATTTTAGTATCAGACCACGATCTTAGGAATATAGTAGGTGATAAACCAAATTTTCTTTTTAAGAACAGAAAAACAATAAAGAGGATGCTGTGTTATCCAAGGGGAACAACAATGAGGAATAATAGTAGAAGAGTTACTAGCACCTGTAATGCATGTAACCAGTGTTGTTATATAGACACTGCCAACAGTTTTAACCATCCTGATACAGGACGAACACTGTCCTTTCAAGTGTCAGCTGACTGCAACTCAATGAATATAGTCTATTTGGCAATATGCAATGTCTGCTCTGCATATTATGTGGGAAAAACGAATAGAAAATTCAGGTACAGGATAAGGGAACATATAAAACATATTAGGAAAGGGACCCTTACCAATGCGCTGGTGAAACATGTTAGTCAGGAGGGACAGCAGCACACGTGTAGATTCTTAGCAATAGAAGAAATATGGGAAAATGAAAGAGGGGGCGATATAACCAACTATACTGAGACTTCAGAAATTAAGTGGATAATCAGGCTAAAAGCAGACAGAGGAAAGGGACTCAATGACAGAATCCCTATAAGACCTATTCTGAAGAATAGGACACTTTTTAAATAGTTTTATTTTATTTTAGCAGGTTATATGAGAAATGAATGGTTCTTTGGTATAACACTACATATTTTTTGTTAGGTATATACTCCATGTATTTTTTTTTGTTAGATGTATTTTTTATACATTTTTTTGTCTTCATATCATTAGTTAGGATGACAGGAAACTTTCTTGTTTTCATAACTTGTGCAGTAATGAATGAAGCAACACTTAAGTGATTTTACTTACAGAATATTGAGAGCATGGTATTTTATTGTTTGTATGCCTTTACGAATGTTAAATGCATTGAAGTTTGTTATTGGTCCATTTGAATTAATTGGAGAGAGTATATATATGTCTTGTGAAGTACTGTTCTCTGTTATGGTCTGAAGAAGTGGTGGTGACACCATGAAAGTGCTTACCTTATGAATAAATGACATTCTAGCTTTTAAATAGCACTGAAGTTGTGACTTCCTACAACATTGTTTGGTCTGTTGGATGTTTTATGATATATTTTTGAACTGTTTTACCAACAGCTCATTCATCCTTGCTGCATCTTGTTTGGTGTTATATTAATCCATGTACATTGCCACCTACAGATATGCAGCATTGACAATCAAGCACAGTCACACATTGCCCCGTATGCAAGGAAGCGATCATCTCTGAGTAGACTATATGCCATAGGCTACAATGACACCCATTTCAGATGATCCCCATTGAACACATGCTGAAGACATGAAGTTCCCTTGTGAGGGACCATACACTTGTGTGCAAGTGCCAGTACTGCTTGGAAAAGTCCATTACCAAATGGCCATTGCACTCAGATATTGGCATGCTGAGGGAAGAGTACATGGAGGTTATGACTATGTCAAGTACGGGGGATTGTGCCCTCATCTATGACACATGATTGCCGTCATACCACTGGGGAGACATTGTGGTCTCAGGCACATTAGGTGTAAACCTGTATGGCCAGGTCTGTGTGCCCAGTTCTTTCACCCCTGAGTATGTACATCACATGTTGCAACTGATTTCCTACTTACCAGGTACATAGGTGTTACTGATGCAAATGATACTACCTATATATTTGTATGGAGTTTATGGCCATTACTATGTCAACAGGCGTTTGTTTATCAGTACCTTCTTGTAGGATATTGACATAACTCACAGACTCCATGAGTGCTCACACTTTGCAGGCATCAGCCAAAATTGTTAGCCATAGTCAGTATTCACCTGTATCATGGTTAAATGGAGTCCAAGCAGTAGAGATCCCAGGACTGAGCCTGTTGAACACTGCTGCTTACAGATCAGCTACTGGAGGCAGATGTCCCTATGTTGAGTATGTGTGCCATCAATGGGCCACTAACTGACCCCTACAATGATAGTACCATGGATGCCTAAGTGGGTACCTTGTACCTGAGTGGGGGATATAGTCAGATGGTTTGGCTCAGTCCAGGGGGTTGTATGCTCTGGTGTCCCCTCACCCAGGTCCTTGGAGACTGCCTCAGAAATGTCCACCACTTTTAACAGTCATGACCACCCTGTCAGACATCCAAACTGTGCACAGTCAACTGTGTGTAGATCACATATATGTGTGCTGATCAGCTCCATGGTGATGGCCCCTACAGCCCTACAGATATGGATACTCAGGCAAAAAGGTCTATAATTCTGGTGGTCAGTGCATGTACCACCTCTATGCAAGGGTATAACATTTGCAGTTGTCCAGTCAGCTGGGGTTCAGCCAGTGGTTTCAGTGTGATTGCAAGCTGTCCCCAATGGTGCTAGTAATGCATGATACATTCCATGTAGTATGCAGCTTGGGATGTTAGCATGTCCAATAGATACTGCGTATCCTCCATAGAGAGGCCATTTATGACCTGCTCTATAGATATGGAAGTTATAGGACAGGTTGTAGGACTGTCATGTGTCACATGTGGAGGGGACATGGAAGTAAAGTTGACACAGAACATGTGGGACTACAGGTTAGCTATGACTACAGACTTATTCTTTGTGGCATCATTAAGTATGAGTTCGATGACAATCTGGGCCTGTGCTTTGAGATTACACATGTAACTACACTGTGTGTTGTGGTTCTGCTTTGTGTAGGTGGCTAATTTAGTCAATTACTGTGTCTATACAACATCACAACACTATGTGGTTGTTTTAGCTGAGGAGGTTGTGTCACCATTTTAGGGTGGCACACTCACCCCAACTGTCACACAGCAATCTCCACTTCCTATTGTACAGCCTGATAATGGCAGTTGTGCATCAGGCAGGTCTGCTGTGCCATGAGAAGCCTGTGTTCTTCCTGTCAGGTACAGCCAAGTTCATGCAGTTGTAATGCTGCTGCCATTATGCATGGGTGTACAGCTCTGCATACATGCCATCCCATCAGAGGGGGGAGGTGCAGTCAAGCCATGTAAACCATCCCACAGGAGGTAATACATGAATTTGTTAAAATATATGTCTGTATTGTCTGCAAGGGGGGGTTACTGCTGGTAGTTGTAATGACACTGTTCTGTAGTCAAATCCCACCAGGGATGACCTCACATTGGGGGGGGGGCTGCAGGGGTCACCCATATTAGTAGCCACATGTTGCAATATCTGGTTCTGCTTGGGGATGTCATGGCACTGCTCCAGGACAATGTAGTTAAGGATGTAGACTAACCTTTGGCCAAATTAGCTGCAGCACAACTAAGCTTCATGGCTGTTGGTCACTTAATGCCACCCCACAACATGGTGTAATGATATATCTTGGTAGACTCATGTACATACAAGTATGCACAATGGGTGTCTGGATACATGGAGCTGCTCCTGTAGCCAACTGTTCCTTGAGTATATGTCCTTCCAGTTCTGAATTGCACCTGGATTGTCTATGGGAACTCATAATGTTTCACAACATCTGGATGTGTATCTATCCTTAATAAGTATGTATACACCACCTGCATTACCTTGAACATTGTCATTTTAAGGTGTGAAGATGTGGATGGAAATGTAGTCTGGTATGGCTGTGGTGGTGTCCACAGCCTTGAACCAGATGTCCTTGACTGCACGCATGTCTGCATAATCCAGGGTGGGGACCATACCTGTCAACCTTACCAAATTTCTCGTTTTGGTTTTGAGGTCCAAATAATGGAGTGCCATGATTCCCGAGTGGCACCCCTTCATTTCCGATTTTCCCGGCTCTTTTTTGAAATTGTCGGCCTTTTGACCTGACATCATCACGTGCGCAATGACGTCAGCTCAGTGAATAGCCTGCCAGCCTGTCAGAATTAAGCTCGAGAACGTGCGAGAATTCCCGGCTATATTTGAATGGAGAACTTTGTGAACGAGCGAGGAAATTACAAACTGGAACTGCTGCAACAAGGGAATGGGATATGTATTTATTTCTCAAACTGCTGCATGCTGCTGCCAGGTAAGTGAGTCTGAGAGAAATGAGAGCTCTACATTGTCTATGTATGGCTATTTGGATTCGGTGCATTTTTATTTTATGCCTGGGAGAGCTGCAATCTTATTTTGTGTCTGCACATCTTTCTTCCCCCATCCAAGTAAGGTTAAAAAAATTGAATTATGTCCTTGGTTTTCTTTGGGCTCGCTGGTCCAATAGATACGAGAGCTGCATACTCTTACTTTATGTGGGAGCTGTGTGTGTATTATGTCCAAGCTAAATGAGAACTGCATTGTTAATATTATTTTATGCCCGGGACAGCTGCATTCTTATTTTATGTCCGACAGAAACAAGTGAGCTGCATATTCTTATTTTATGTGAGAACTGCATTCTTATTTTATGCTCAAGTCTGACAGAAACAAGTTGCATAGTCTCACTTTATGTCCAGCAGCATATTCTTATTTTATGTGAGAGCTCTTTTAGTTTGTGAGGGCTGCATATTCCTAGTGTGTGTATATGAGAGCTGCATTTACTTTTGTGTGTGTGTGTGTGTGTGTGTGTGTGTGTGTGTGTGTGTGTGTGTGTGTGTGTGTGTGTGTGTGTGTGTGCGTGTGTGTCTGTGTGTCTTTTTGTTTAGGTATGTGTGTCTGTGTGTGAGTACCTACAAGTAGGAGGTAGTCTTAATATGTTTGCTGTCAGATTTCTGCAACAGTGATAAGAAGACAGCTAACTATGGGAGGTTGGTCTAAGTACTGACAAGAAGTTTTTTTTTTTCATCTTTAAATCTATATTCTATCCACCTTTTATTTATCTGTTAGGCAGTGTGGTTTTACTGCATGTCTAGCCCGAAACCCATGCAGGCTTTCCATGTGTAGTAGTGTTTTTTTATGTTTTTTTTTTTTAATTTATAGTTTGACCTGTATTCAAACTATACAAAAGAATTAGCTGTTAGTGCTTCAGGCTTTTCACAAGCAATGTGAGACATCTATTGCTGAAATATTTGGCTTTATGGGACTGTCATCATTGAGAGGTATGTTCTGGTTATATTTTGTGTTTAATATTTTGTCTGTTCTTCAACAGCGTTTGAATGTCATTATCCCACAATTCCATTGGAGTGGGTGGGGTTACATAATTATGTATGCAACTTTTATGTTACTTAGCGTACATATTTGTACCTATTTTTCATGGGCCTTTGTCCAGATTTTTGATGTTTCCAGGTTGAGAGGTATGGTGGGGACACATTACACAGAGTGAGGTTCAGTGCTGCCATACCCACCATGTAGCAGCATAACCATGGTGTTGTATACAGATGATGTTCTCATTGCCAACTTTTCCCTGAACAATGCATCTAAGATGTATTGTGGGGGGTGTCAGTAGCCCTGGCCATTACTCCACATCTCAGGGGTTAGAGATGAACAACATCACTGGTGAAGCATTGATGTCTGTTGAGTAAGGCATCCCAGAAAGACATGTAGTAGATCCCCTGACAATGACAACAGATGCTAAGGCAATTATTGACTTCCATCAATTTACATGTATGGAGTCATCATCCCAGGTGAGTGTCAACTGCAGCCAAAAGGTATGTTTATACCCGCAAGAGACACAGAGTGGCTAAGCACAGTTATGCGTCTGCATATAGGTCGGTGACGTATGTCCCTGTTTGTAGACACCTGCAGGAACTATGATGTCAGCATTATGTTCACTAATATCCCTTGATTTGCAGAAATGTGTAAAAAGGCCTACTGTTTCAAGCCACACACAGCTATCTGCAACCTGTCCCATATGTAGCCACTTGACAAAGACATCAATGTGTCTCACAATGTAATCACCTCTGACTAAGAGGTGTGATGTTATGTTTTGCCTCAGGTGTATGACCGGCAAGAAAGTGGTGTACTCCAGAGGCAGGATTTTCTGAGGTGTCTGTTTGGTAATGTGTCTGGTAAGGAGCTGCACACATGCAGGTGTGCATGATGTGGGTATAGGTGTTGCAGGATGTGAGATGTGCATGTTGGCATAATGATCATTGCCCTATGTAATGACTGCTGTTGGAGACACCATGGCAGCACCGTTTGAAATGCAGTCGCATTTCTCACACATTGTGTTTGTGCATCATAGGAGTAGAGGGTGGGGACACTTACAAAACCTCTGCAGCAGGTCCTGCAAAGGTAGGATCATGCTGCTACACCCTTGGGGTTGGCAGCCTAATATACAGTGTTTGTAGGCACACCTTGCAGTGAAGATGTGGATGCCCATGCATGCAAAGCAGACTTGTTCAACTTTGCTGACATTATGTTGGCCTCGCAAGTATACAATGCCTGTCAAGCAACTAGACAGCACACTAGTTATTGTGTGGTATGATGTGGGAACACACACATGTGTGTCACATACATAACTGTACTGTATGACATCCCTAGAACATGTGGTAGGTGGACACACATTGGCCAAAGGTGGCCAGTCCACTGCAGTAGGCCTCATAGCCATGTCATGCAGATATGCACTACTAATGTGTTGAAGGGCAGGATGCATGAAGTGCTGTGAAAGTGTGACCTATGATGGCTCACTGGTAGTGTGCTGATTGTTACAGCAGGACTGGACATCTATGTCAATGGGCATTGCACATTATATTGTGGTGCTAAACTAGTGGTACTAATCCCCCTCTTGTCAGTTCCCTAGTGACATACTACCAACCCTGGAACAAACAGCATAACACATGCAAAAGCCAACTGATTGTCCAGGTTGCTAATCAAGGCCTCTACTTGGAAAAGGGCATGTGAAGCCTACAGACCCTTTGATGATGTGGGACAGCTATGCGGATGAATAAACAGGCTGTGTCCTGTTAATCATCATGGGCTTCATAGTACCATTTTACATGTAGTGACAGAAAACTTATCAGGACATGGTATCTGTTGATCAGAGTGTAACATGTGTGCGATTTAGCTTTAAGAAGAATGCATGGCTGTGCGTGTACGTATAAATTACAGACACATGCAATCTTTAGTGCCATTTTGAAGAAGTAGTCAGAGGGTGAGCATGCATGATCGCAGTTATTAGTTTGTATATAAGTTACTTAAGTTTTAGTCAGTAAGCCTCTGTAGTGATGTGTTTGTATAAAATAAAGCTGCTTGAACAAAACCCACGAAGATTAGTTTATTCATGTCTTAACATGAAAGTGACATGGTGTCCTAACCAAGATGGAAGAGAGAAGAATATTCAGAGCCATGAGATGTAAAGAAGACAGCGAAGGTAAAACAGAGAGAAAAGATTACAGACATAACCAGAAAGAATCAAACACAATGAGAAATAATACAAATTGTTTACTCAATGTGAAAGAAGGCAAGCAAGGGGCATTACAAGGACTTAAACCGTATTTTCAGGTAAGCAGACAGTACAAAAAATTTTGTCAACTAAAGAAAATGTTTGAGATAAAAGTATTTGAATAAACGATTAATAGTAAAGCAAAAAACAAGCATGTTTAAAGCAAAATGAGTGTGTTTAAGGCAGAACTGGGCATGTTTAGAGGAAAACAAGCACAAGAAAAGTACATTCAGCATAAAAAGGGCTTAAACGAGCAAGACAAATATAAGAAGAAAAGAAAAGGGCACGTTAATCAAAAATAAAGGAAGGCAACTGCATGTGTTTGGGCAAAGTGCTGTGTTTGGGCATAACTATGACTTTGTATTGCATTAAGGGCGTAATTAAAGTTATTCAAAGTATCTCAGAGTGTGTAAAAGTGCTTGCAGTGTGTGTTTATTACTGCATATGTATTTCAAAGAGTTCATTGTGTACAAAGTGCAACTACTTCATGCAATTCAGTCAAAGCATAGTTATTTCAAAGAAAGATTCTTGTGCTGGGTGTGTCTATTTGCAAAGTGACACCATTACAGAGTGCTTCTTGTACTGTAAAGAGTTGCCTAGCAAGGTACCGCCATTTTGGGGACATTTCAGTGTGCTGTATCCAGTTATTCGCAAAGTACAATTACTTGAAAAGCAATTGAGTTTTGGGCAACAAATGTTCAATTTATACACATTGTACAGTTGCTTGATACATTTCTTGCATTGATAAGAGGTGTTTCTTACAAAAGGCTACGAGAGTATTACAGTGTTAGTGAATTACTCAGTTGCATCATAAAGTTCTCGAATGTTTCTTAAAGTGATGACTTTAACAAGCGATGGCACATGACTGCAGCATTTCTGCCTTTATCGATAAAATTCCAAGCAATTACTTTAGCATTTCTGCCTTTACCAATTACTTTAACATTTCTGACTTTTCCATTTTCAAAAGTGTATTCAAAGATTCCATAAAGTATCGAAAAGCCCGAGAAATTATTTCGCAAAGCTCCATAAAGCATCAAAAAGTCCAAAAAGCTATTTCTCAAAATACAGTAAAGCATCGAAAAGTCCAAGAAAGTTATTTTGCAAAATACAGTAAAGCATTGAAATGCATAAGAAGTTTATTTCTCAAAGTCCAGTTATTCGAGAGTACTACGAGTTCATTCATTCGCATAATTCCAGTATGGTTAATGAATGAAAGTAAAAGTTCAGAGCACAAAGGCATTGAGCAAGTACTGTGTATGCAAGTTACTTATGCACATGTGTATATGTGTGTATTCGTGCATAGTTGCCAGATCCTTCACTGGTATGTGTTAATATGGCAGACGGATTTCGAAAACCCCAACCACTTGTGTTTGATCAGAATATTGCAGAAAACTGGAGAATATTTGAGAAAGAGTATGGTATTTTCATACAAGCAGCTTATGCAGATAGATATGCATGTACCAGGGCATTCATTTTGCTAAACCTAGCAGGGTCTGAGGTCATAGAAGGAGAGTGTTCATTTGTATATGCACCAGCTGTGTAAGAAGGAGAAGGTGAAGACTGCCATGTTGTTGTGTAAGTTGAATCAAGGGAGGACCCCGAGTATTTGAAGTGCAAGTTTAGAGAAATGTGGAACCCCCAGCTGAATATTACATTACAGAGACATTGGTTTTACACAAGAGATCAGAAACCAGGGGAAACATTAGCAACTTATATAACTGACTTGAGAAACAGAGCTAAAACATGTCAGTTTGGTGATTTAAAAGATGAGCTGATAAAGGACAGACTTGTATGTGGTATTAATACTGCTGTGAAAAAGGTTTTGCTTTTTGACAGTAATTTAACATTAAGCAAGGCAATAGAGATTTGTCAGATCCATGAAGTAACAGAAAGACATATGAGTATGCTTGCAAGTGACAAAGGTATGGTTTCAGTGAGCTCCAGAGCAAACGTAGCTCCCTTCAATGAAAGTGGAAAACACTTAAGGCAGCCATTACCCCACTGGCTATCCTGAAGTCCAACAAGCTACACAAAATGAAGGGATTACACTGGCACAGAGGCAACTTCAATCTATCCCACAACCTTCCGGTTCTCTTGGCGGCAGAGGAGATTATTTTAGCCTTGCCACATGGCTTAATAAACATGTGGAATTTAGTACACCAAGTACACTAGATGTATCAAACTTGGATCAGCAGCTCTTTGATTTTCATTAAAAAAAACTGTTAAAATATCAGAAGTTGCAACAGGAAAATTTTTATTTCAAAGAATCCATCAAAATACAGCGGGTTCCGAAAGGCCTTAGAACCTGGAAATTTCCCACCAGTCTTCTACAGCATACTCTCTTACATCAAGAGCTTTTATCCATGTTTGACCAGCATGGCTGTGAGCTCATGGAACTTCTAATCAAACATAATTTGAGAATGATGGAGTCATTCTACACTGACATCAAGAAGCTGGATAAATCTATTATGCAGGATCTTTTATGCAATTACTACAGAATGAAGCATATTTCCATTTATTTTCCAAACTAAACAATATATGCTCAAAAATACAGCCACAGAAGCTGAAAAAGAGTGGGACTGTAAGGACTACTCTGAAGACCGACCATATCGACAACCACTGAAAGGCCAAAACCAGGTGAACCATGATGATGGACATGAATTCAAGCAATTATCCAATCAATACAATTTTCATGAAGAAGACTACAATGTAAACAACCACCCTTTGGAGTATCTCCCCCTCAGATGCTCGGACTGCTTACAGAACAAGAGGAGGAACAACAATTCAGAGGATACCCAATGTTTTCCACACAATGAGAACCTACACCCAAGGCGAGGGAGCAAGAAGAATGAGCGTGGCAAAGAAGGTGACTGTTTCTGAAAACTGTACTATAGTATTTAACTTATTTAATGACTTTAAAATGTATAATTATATCACTTTCAACATTATTAGTTTACATGCTAAATTGTTTCGTAGGGGCTTTTCGTTTGTGACAGCAAAGAGAGTAGACATTACAAAAATCATTTGTGAATTGAAATTATATACTAGAAAATTAAATTTAAGCTTGTTAATGAGCGACAATGATGGGTTTAATATTGATCAATGTGAACTACGAACACCAAGTACATTTGAACAAGTGTGTGAAATGGACATTTATCACTTAATAATTTTACAACCTTTGCTTCCATGACACAATATTAGCGGGCCCCAGCATGAGATGTTGTATGAACTTAAACAAGTTAACAATTTATAATTCATGCAAGCTGACAAGGGTGGCAGACGAGCAGTAAAGCATCAGTCTGATTATCTGCACAGCATGTTTAATCTGTTACACAAGACACCTATTGTGAAGTCTCCATTAATGAGATACATGTCTCTTATCAAAAATTGATATTCAGCTTTACGATATGCTTATGCAAGGACAGATCAGTCCAGATGAATTTAAAGTTTTAAGTGTGAAGGAATCTAGAATCCCTAGCATTTTTGAAATGCCAAAAATTCATAAAAAACATTGAAATTCCACCATTTTGTCTGATAGTGGATGCAAGCACTTCAAAAACTAGCTTTATAGCTAGATTTATAGATAATTAACTAAAAATCATGTCTATAATATAAACACCTATGTAAGGACGCATGTTTTTTTTTAATGAGATGTAACCAGTTAGATAACATTACTGATATAATTTTTATTACCATTGATGTCCAAGACTTCTTTAGCTGTATACCACACAATATTGGCTAAAGTTAGTTCTCTGAATATTTAGCCAACAGCTTGAATTTAGCACAAGACAAAACAAATACCCCCATTGCACTGATGGATATTGTACTTCACAATAATTATATATATTTTGAAGGCCATTATTTTCACCAGCAGAAGGGAATAGCTATGGGAGCAGCCTATGGGACATTATATGCAAACATTATTATGGCTGCCTGGGAAGATGCATTAATTTTTAATAACCAATATAGTGAATCATGGAGTATGTACACACATTTCTTGGAAGACATATTTGTGGCATGAACAGATGAGGCCAAGAAAATCAACAATTTTATTAATTACATCAAAAGCATAATCCCCTTTCTAAAATTTGCATATAATGTAGGAATGGAATCTATAGCATACTTGGATGTGAAATTAACCAAAGTTAATGAAAAATCCAGCTTATATCTCAAATATGTAGAAAGCCCACCTACTCACATTCATTCTTGCATTATATCAGTACCCACCTCCTTCATCAAAATGAGCGTGAAAGGGCAACAGGTAAGAGTGGTGAGGATGGTGTTAAATTATAAGGATTTCCTGAAAGAATGTGATCTTATGCATAATATGCTTTTAAATAGAGGCAATCCATTAGCCCTTATAAATTCTTTAAAAGAGGAAGTCATAAAGAAAGGCTCAAATCGTGTTTATGTCACCCTACTACAGCAGGAGCCCAGACTGGCAGTGACTGAAGGCAGTACACTGTTATAAAGTTCATATCTCAACTCTGTCAAATGCAATATTGTAGATGTAAGCTATCAAATGAACAACACAGTGGCCAAATTCAGTCATGCATTTATCACTACATTTTCAGAGACAGTGTAGAAATTTTTCAAATACTGCAAAAGAATTAGCAATTTATAGCCAACAGCACAGTATAATACAACAAGTCAAGAACTAGCCCCTAGATTATATACAAACAAGGAGTTAGTTTCAAAAATGTATTTGATAACATGATTAGTGACAAAAAAATCTATTGTTAATGGTAAAATGCATAAGTGTGGGGCATGTAAGCAGTGTCAATTTATCTACACTGACAATACAGTAGAAATAACAGAAAAAATGTTCAGCATTCAAGGAAGATTTAATTGCAACACCAGTGGGATTATATATGTAACAACGTGTCAACTATGTAGCTGTTGTTATATATTGGGAAAACAGAGCAGAGAAAAAAAGATCACATATATGAACACATTTATGAAATTAAAAAGAATAAAATTGCAAATGCTCTTTATAAACATAGCAAAGATCATCCTATGTATCATTTTCTTTTTGCCATCTTGGAAAAGGTAGAAAGGAGCCCAAGGGGTGATCCTTGGAAAATGATATTAAAGCAGGATGAAATGTGGTGGCAAATATATTTAAATGCCACAGTACCCCCGGGCCTAAATAAAATTATTTCTAGTCAGAGCTTGTTTAAATTGAAAGCATATGAAAAGTAAGCTTGTATTCACGTTTCCGTGTAGAATACGTAAGCATATACAGATTATTAGAACTACAGTGATTAAATGTTTATAATTTTGGATATAGTTTTACATTATGAATTAGAATGCAGTTAATTCTCAAATTTGTTATTGCATATCTTTATTGCAAATTTTATTTGTATCAGTAGAGTGGAAGTTTATTTGCATCCATTACTTTATATGGATATAATTTAAAAAGGAGGTGTGTTTTATCATGTGTCTTAGTCAGCGTATATATATGGTACTTGTGGAAGTTACATTTTATCTGATGAAGTATATGCTAACAATAGGCAAAAGCACTTATCTGTATTTTACTGTGGAATAATTTTATTAAAGTTCTTTGAGTATGTATTAGGAACCTTCATACTGCATTGGTGTTTCCACGGATTTCTTTTTATCGTCGTTTAGTCTATAGATGAGGTCGAACAGTCTACAAAAGGGGTGAGCATGGGAAGCAAGAAGTGGCTACAGTTGAACAAGTTAAATTACAGAATTTATAAAATCGCCACCAGTAAGACAGTAAGGGGATTAAACAAGCAATGTGAGTGGTGATTGGCACAGCTCATTAATACTGTCACGGAAACGTAAGAGCCAGAAGGATGAGAAGCATATGACAGCACTAGGAAGGAAAGTAGTAGGAAGGAGATGGCAAAAAGGGGAATAATAGTGGAGCCTGCATTATTTTATGTGTCTTCGTACAAAGCACAAGACTACACGTAGTGGGCAGATGCAGGAAGGTGTTGTCCAGAAGTATGCGAGGTTAGACAAGGATCAGAGAAATTATGTGGTTAGGGAAATATGAAGAAAAGAATTCCTGAGAGTTATTGTATATTTTAAAAGTGAAAAGGGTGAGGGGAACAGATATCCAATTTAGTTTTATAGCACACTAAGTGAAGAGGGTCTAGATTTTGGGGACAGTTAATAATGAGAAGGCTTTTCAAGTCAAGGATTGCCCCAAGAATTTATACACAATTTTGGAAATACAGAGTATATTTTAGTGCATTTATTAAAACTGGATTTGCCTTAATATTGCTACAACTTAAGTGCTCTAGGTTGTACTGCATCTGCATTGTTTGCGTGTTTTAGCTGCTTTTCTGTATATATAGACTTTTCTGTATATGTAGACTAGCTACTTATTCTACTGTATTACTGCCTCTTAAATCGTTTTTCAGTTGTGCACTTGCCTTGCTTCATTTAAAATGTTTTAAATTGCTAATTTTGTAGAGTTTTAATTGTATTTACTGTTTAGGGCTACACACTCAAGTGTGTTAGCCTTTTCTCTGTTTACTTAGTGTATTATTACATTGTTTAGCCTGTTTTAACCAAAAAAAAAAACTATATTGTTTGCTCTTTTCCCACCTTTTCTAGTTAGTATAGTCCAGATCCCAGGCTTTGCTGGTTTCAGGACTTTATTTTCTGTGTTCAGAGCTATCCAGACCTTGCTGTGGAAGAGGGAAGTCCAACTGCTTACCTGTGGGAGTGGTGAGCAGTGTACTGCCTGTCTGACACTAGAGGAGTGGTTTCCAGCTCTGAAACTGTAATTTTAGCCATTTTGGGCTGATTTCTATCCCTTTCAACTTTCTGTCTTAAAAACACATGTGTTTGTGCATTTTTTGTATCGTGCAGCACCGCCGGGCTATGGTTAAACTATTCCAGGTGCCAGAAAGTCTGCTCTTCAAATTCTCCCTTAGAACTAGCTGGTTTCTCAGTAGTAGCACTAAAATCTGAACCCCTGTGACTAGCACTTGCTCTATAACCTGCTGCAAAGCACTAGGAAGCCTTAAACTGATACAAGCACTCAACTCTCCTTGTTAATAAGGAGAAATTAATCATAGGCACTAAACAGTCTATAATTGCAAAGTACCTTGCAAAGGTAAGGGAAAACAGCTCTTGTACTCTACAAAAAAGCACCTAAACAGGCATGTCCAAGGGTCAGCTTCTGGTGATTTCTCCTGTCCACCTGGTGAATCTGGGCATACTGGGACAATGCAGCAACTACCTCATGTACATAGACAACCCTCTCCTCCTACCACCAACACTACAACCTGTGAGAGATGCACTTACATAGCCAAACTGGAAGCAAAGCTCTCTGTAGCCAAGATTGTGCTAGACAGTCAAGAGGAGAAGGTTAACACCTGCACTAAACCTCAAGCAACACATAACCCTTCAAAACCGACACCATCAACACCCACACATAGCAACACTAAACCCACATATGCGGATGCCCTTAACATTAACCTGTGCAAGCAACAGGGACCTCCAAAGCTGAAACGCAAACAAACACCAGTCACAACCAAAGTGACACATAGCTCACAACACCAGTGTGCCACCCAATAACAGCCCCTAAGGCAAGACAATATACCCAACACTTTAGTCATAGGTGACTCTATAGTCAGGAACACTGATGTTCCACTCACCAGGCTGAACAAGGAGAAAATTACAGTCAGCTGCCTATCGGGTGCCAGGATCTGCCACATAACGCACGCACTCAAGTCACTCCACAACAAGTACAAATACGACTCTGTCATTGTCCATGTTGGAGTGAATGACTTGAGACGTACCTCCCTGGAAGACATGAAAAGAGACATGGAAGAGCTCTCAGATCATGTGACCCAGGCAGGTATGACCCTAGCCCTGAGTAGCATCCTGCATTCACCTAGAATGATACCACAGTATAAGGACAAAATGATTGACTTCAACAATTGGCTAAGCTTCTAGTGTCATTCAAAGGGGATCCAGTATCTGTCTGCCTAGGACGACATGATCGACAAACCACGATGCTTTGCCAGAGATGGTCTGCACCTGTCACCCCTGGGATTCAGGTTACTAGCTAAAGCTTTTGCCACCCCAATAGTGCCTTTTTTAGGCAAGGTTCAAAGGACAAAACCACCACCGTAACAGATACAAGCATCCAAAATCTGTAGGTAATGCTACTCAATGCTAGAAGTCTAAACCTCAAAATGCACTCTCTCGAGGCACTCCTAAAAATGGAGAACATCGATATCTGTGCAGTAACTGAGACCTGGTTCAAGGCTCCAGAGAGCACCCCTGCAATACCATGCTACAACTCTTACCACACTTTTTGGCCACCAAACCAAGACCGAAACACTAAAGGTGGAGGAGTGTCCATATTCACCAAGGATATTCACACCTTCAGGCTAGTTGCCCAACACAATGCATCTGAAATTCTCCAGGAGCAACTAACACTAGGTAAGACTGCAATCCAAATTGTAGCTTGCTACAGATCCCCCACCATGCCCCAAGATTCTCACTACACCTTTCTAAACATACTGGACAATATTAAGATACAACCAAACACTCTAATACTGGGTGATTTCAACTACCCTGCCATTAACTGGGAAAACTACTCAGGTAACAACACCTTTTCCCAACGGTTCTTGGAATTCATAAATTCCAATGCCCTGGATCACCTAATCCATTGTCCCACCAGGGGCTCCAATATCCTAGACCTGGTCATTACCAACATGGGAGATAGATGCTCCACACCAATGGTCACCCCCTCATTGGTCAGGTCTGACCATAAGCAAATCACACAGTAAGGAAACCTCCATAAAAAACTTCTCCAAAACCAACTTCATGCTACTCAAGTCAGACGTGACAAACTTCATGATACCCATGCAGATGGGAGCTGAAAGTTCGACTGCGGAATCCTACACTAAGGCACTGTATGAGCACATCCACTCGTGCATGAATCGTGCCATCCCAAATAGAACCAAGATGCTCTCCTCCAAAAAAAGGAAGTCAATCTGGTGGTCCCCCTGCCATAAACAAACTATACAACAGAAGAAAGAAACTGTTGAAGAAAAGAGGAAAATCCCAGGATGCAAAAAACACCCTTACCAGCCTCAGTAAGAAGCTGAGAGCCCTCATAAAATCCTCCAAAGCTAGTTACGAAAATAAAATTGCCAAAAATTCCAAAGACAACCACAAGGCATTCTATAGTTATGTCAAGAATGTAAATGGTAATGCTCAGATATGCTCTGAGCTACAACAGAATGGCATTAAATATACTGATCCCAAGGATATTGCCAATATTCTGGCAGATTGATTTAGTGCAAACTTCACCCCCCCCCCTCACCCCCTAAAGAGCCCATCTCAATACCAAAAGATTGCCAAATTCCGGTAATCACGGCCACACAGGTAGAAACCACACTCTCCAAAGCTAAGAATACAGCATCCATGGGACCAGATGACATCCCGGGCTGTGTACTACATGAACTACAAAAGGAACTGGCAACTCACCTAAGTGTCATGTTTAATCATAGCCTCACCTCAGGCTTTGTGCCCACTGAGTGTTGCACAGCTACAGTTATCTCACTACACAAGGTGGGATCCACCTTGGATCCCAGGAACTACCATCCCATCAGTCTTACGAGCCTTATCTGCAAGGGCATGGAATGCATTATCATGGAACTTATAAACAAGGACATTGGCAACCTTCAAACACTGGACTCCACCCAGTTTGGGTTTGGGAAGGGCTGATCTTGTCTCCTGAACCTGATTGACTTCTTCAAATCAGTCTCCAGAGCTGTGGACAAGGGTAAGGCAGTCCACACAGCCTATCTGGACCTCGCCAAGGCCTTCAACACCATCCCCCACTCTGGAATCATAGATAAACTTACTAAGCTGGCACAAATCCCTATGTCACTCAATGGGTTGCCAACTGGCTTACTGACAGAACCCAGATTGTAAAAGTAGCCGACTCCAAATCCAGTTCCAGGCAAGTGACAAGTGGAGTACCTCAGGGTTCAGTACTGGGACCGCTCTTTTTTGGCATCTACTTCTCGGAAGTACAGACCAACACTAAGGGACTCTGGCTAACAAAGTTCGCAGATGACTGCAAACTGGGAGCCATTATTGAATCGCCTAAATGATGTGGATAGTCTACAAAAGGGCCTTACAGAAACAGATGCTTGGTGCCAGAGCCATGGGCTCAAGCTTAATACCAAGAAATGTAGAGTTATCCCCTTTGGGAAAAAACATGTACCCATGAATTACCACATAGGTGGCAGTACACTAAACACCAAAAGTGTGATGAGAGACTTAGGGACACAGGTGGACAGTGGTCTCACCTTTGATAACCACATCACCACAACAGTCAGGAAGTCCTTCTATGTTGCAGACCTCATCACTAAGGACTTTTCATCAAGAAAAAAGGAGGTCATTGTCCCACTGTACTCATCCCTCATTAGACCCATTATAGAGTACAACGCCCCGTTTGGTATGTACCTTACAAGACATCTGCAACAGCTGGAAAGGCCACAGAAATACCTCACTAAAAGAATCACAGGCCTAAAGCAGATGCCCTATACTGACCATCTAAAAAAACTCCAGCTATACTCTGTGGCATGTCTTCTACTCAGGGGTGATCTCTGCTTAACATACAAGGCCATGTCAATCCCTGAGCTGTTGGACATGCTCCACTTAAAGAAATCCCAATCCCTCAGAGTCACATGCTCCAGGGATCTAAACCTTGTCATCACAATGAACAAAACATGTTGGAGGACTAGGTTCCTGACCCAGAGACTCCCCATACTCTGGAAGAGACTGCCCATACATGTCAAGCAGAGCACCTCCTTGGCGCTCTTCAAAAGGAACCTTGACGATTGGATGGGAGATAGGAAATTAACTCTGGGGATCACGTCAGTAGCCCTGCTAGACAGGGGTCCAGGGAAGTAAATATTGTGGGAAGAAATATCCAGGGAATTGTTATGGCTAGGCTTGTATAGGTCCTAGGGCCGATAGCTTAGTACCAACCTATGAACCTATGAACCTATGAACCTATGAACCAATGCTACTGTAGTGGTATTGCCAAAGAAGTATATGGATATGGAGGAAGTGGGAACTCTTCAGCTTTGATTAATGTAGATAATAAGAGTGTTGATAAGAAGATTAGCAAGTGTCTTAAGGACTTTCATAGTAGGATTTATGAAAGGTAGGCCATCATCCAATCACTAGAGACTGGTAATAAAATGTAAGGACTGAGAAGACAGGGTGGCGAAGTCAGTGTTTAGCACAATATTGTTCAATATAAAGAATGCATTTGAAATGGTTAGATGGGTAGGGTAAGCGCATACTACTGAAAGAGGTAAATATAGGGAGGGGGTATTTTAGGCATGGAATGTGGCACTATAGGAGTGGCCTAGTGTGCAGATGTTAACCTGTATGGTAAAGTCAAGTGAGGTATGAGTAATACAAAAAGAGATGTAGCAAAAGACCTCATATCATCCTACCTATTTATGTCAATAATGGCAGTGGTATCATACTAACACACACACACACACACACACACACACACACACACACACACACACACACACACACACACACACACACACACACACACACACAGAAATGCATGCATTCTCTCTCTTTCACATTCCCATGACAAAAAGGGTGAGATAGCATAAAGATTCAGTAGGCAGGGGAAGGAAACATGAACGTTTTGTTTAGTTTCTTCACAGATAGTTGTATCTCTTGGATAGGAGAAATAAGTGCAGATATGCCATGTGTGATAAAAGAGTTTAAAAGAAAAAAGAGAGGAACGGTTAGAATCCCAGCCACATATACTGTTGATTGTTCAATATGAGTGGTGGGTGCAGATAATGATGGCCTGGGTAAACTTTGGAGTTAAAAACAGTACCTATCCTTAGATTTGTGAATAATAAAAAATAGATCAGAATGGGATGAAGGAATAACGTACAGATTATGTAAGTTCCTGGGGAGAATAAATTTATTAACTGATAGGACTGCAGTGGTTACAATGATAGTTCTTGCTAAAATTTTGTATTGCTAATATATCTTTACATTTTCCTGCATACAAAATAGATCTGAGATGTTCAAAACATAATAAGTTGGAAAAGTTTTCATGGAAGGGAAGTGGACAAGTACAGAAAAATGTAGGCTAAGAGTGGGAGTTAGGGAAGGGGGTCTAGGTGCACAGATGTTAGGAAGTACGAAATATTGGAGGGTATGGCTCTAGGATTACAGGAAACAAGGGTGGAAATTTGGAGTTGTTTATTTAAAAAAGGAGAAATGGGGAGCAGGGGGAAATGCTATGGTATAGAGGTATGAAGAGAAACTAAGAACAGAATCAGATTTTAAGCAAGGTTGGAGATGGGGAAGATTTATAGAACAACATGAGGCTGGTAATAAAAGAAGAGTGCTGCAAACAATCGACATAATAAAGGAATATTAAAAGTGAATGAGTCACTGTTTGAAAAGGGAGAGTCGTATATGTATGGGCAGATAGAAGATACGTGATTAATGTATGAGGGGCTGAATAGAAAAGGTTTTAACAGGTAGTAATGAGATTTAACAGGAGGAAAGAGGGTGAGGTCTAGCATGTAGGGAAGGTACAGATTAAGAAGGCAGTAGCATGGAAGTTGGAAGCAGAATAAAAATGAAAACACAGGGAAAATTCATAGAGTAATGGAGACAATGATGGGATAAATATACTGAAGAGCTTAAGATGCAGCTGGGAAATGGAGGATATCTGATAAGGAGAATTGGTGAAGGATGGAGTGTAGAAGAGGGCTGAGGATGTGAAGGTGGTGCGGCCATTGAATCACATCCATATGAGGCTGGGCCAGAATTTGTATAAGACATGGGTAAAAATTAAAGAAAAAATAGTTTGAAGGCAGAGGACAGCTGCTGTGGGTGTGGAACGAAAGGAGAACATAATGTACTGTACATGCGGTGATGGGATGTAGTAGGGAAGAAGACGGGGATGTCTGAGAATAAATCTATCACAAGTTTGGCTGTAACAAATACGTGAGATGCACATAAGTATTGTACAACATGTAGCAGTTAAACTAAAATAAATTATTTAATCCCAATATGTGCATTTTTCATTGGGATGAAAAGATGTGTGAACATATGCCACTTTTTTATAAAATGTATAAAAACGTATATGGAGTTTGTAGCTAAAGATTCTGTTGGGAAATGCAGCAATTATACATACGATATGGCTGCATGGCAAACATAAGAGTTAGGAAACTTACATGTTCTGCCCTGTGATTGTCAGACTGCGACTATTCCTAGGTCAGGAAGATAAAGAACTGTAAAGTTGTACTTAGAAGATTGTTTAAGGAGACTGCTAACCAAAACCATTTAAACAAACTCAGTATGTAAAATTGAAACACTGCTTCATTGCATTTGTAGTCTGTATGAAAGGTTAAGAACAAGGTGAATAGAAAGAAAGATTATCAGGAAAAGCTACCTTGGAGATTGTAAAGAGTTTTGTTTCTACAGTTGTCTCTGTCTGTATTCTAGAAATTCATCTGTTGTAGATTAGAATTTACTAATTCTTTTAGATAAGAAATAGCTACAAAAAAATCTAGTTGTATAGTTTTTTTCTTTCTTGTAATCTACTTGTCCTAATGTATTATTTTCTGTTTTCCTTTGTAGTTTTAAATTTTTCTTTATGTTTAGCTATCAGACTGTTCTGCTACACTTTACCATTAGTGTTTAAAATGATGTAATTTAATAACAGCACTGTTCAATCTCAGTCCCCATACATGTTTTGTAACAAGTGAATGAATCACAGCTAAAGTCATTTCCCTGCATAATGGAGGCAATTCCACATACCCAGGCAATTACAGACCCATAAGTCTGACCAGCATCATGAAAGCTATGGAAAAACTTATCATGGAATTAATCAATTAGGACATAGGGAACATCCAAACCCCGGACCTATCTAAGTTTGGATTCCTCAAGGGCAGGTCAACTGGTGGATTTTTTGAAAAGGTCACCAAAACAATGGATGAAAGTTTAGCTGTACAAACCATATACCTCAACCAAAAGCTTTTGATACAATTCCCCACTCTGGCATAGTAGAAAAGCTAAACAAACTGGACATAAACCCCTATGGCACTCACTAGATTGCCAACTGGCACACAGGATGCAGATAATCAAAATAGTGGAAGTTACATCCAAAAAGGAGACTAGTCACCAGTGGAGTCCCCCAGGATTCTATGCTGGGACTTTTCCTGCTTGGCATCTACTTTTCTGCAGTAAAAAAACAATACAAAAGGATTATGGCTGACTAAGTTTGCAGATGACTGCAAGCTAGGAGCAGTCATTGAACCCTCACATGATCTGGCCATGATGCAGAAAGGTTTGTCCTTAATAAATAACTGGTGCCAAAATCATGGACTGAAACTAGATGCTAAAAATGCATTATTGTATCCTTAGGGAAGTAATCTACTCCAGGTAACTATTCCATTGACAATATACCCCTAAGAGATGACCCATTTGTTCAGGATTGGAAACTTATGTGGACAGTGACCTAACTTTTGACCAACATGTGTCTGTTTTTGTAAGAAAGTCTTTCTATATTGTATAGCTTATAAACAAAGGAATTGGGTCTAGGTCTAGAGATGTCAATGTCCCCTTTTACTTAGCCCTCATTAGGCCATTCATTGAATATAATGCCCCTTTTGGCATGTACCTGTTCAGACACATGCAACAACTGGAACACCCACAGACACCTTACTAAAAGGATACAAGGCCCAAACAACATGTCCTGTGTAAACTGACTCAAAGCTCTGTCACTGTTCTCTGCATTCTATTGACTTCTAATAGGTGATGCTTGTGTGGCATACAAGGCATCCTCTGACCCATTACTGATGAATTTACTGCACATGAGCAAATCAGATGACATTAGAAATACTCAGTCTAAGGATCTATTCCTCTTCTGCAACATCAACAGAATGGTTTGGAGAGACAGGTACATCTCACAGAGAATACCTCTGCTGTGGAATAGACTTCTCATCCACATAAAACAAAGTTCATCCCTGTCTATATTCAAACAACATTTAGATCTATGAATGGGAAACAGAAAATTTACCCCAGGACTGACTGCCCCCTGCACTACTAATGAACAGAGTCAGCTCCTAAATGCTTTATTCCATGCATGGGTCACCTCAAATTATCTATGGTATGATACCAGTTATCCTCATTAGGGATAATATATAATAATCAACCAAGGGATTGGTAAAGTCAGTCAATAACCAAATGGGATAGATTATTTTGGGCACAAAAAGGGAAACTAACAAGGCTGAAAATGAACTGCAAGGACAGCTAGCCTATATAATAACAAGAGTGCAAATGTAACTTTGAAGTCCCCAGCTTTGTAATCTGAGGTAGTGACAGTTTACTCAGTTTACTACTTTAGGCCGAGACAGAATATTACATGGAAATATGTGTGTGTTTGAGTGATGGTGTGTGCGCGTGCGCGCGTGTGTTTGTGCGTGTGTGCGTGCGCGCATGTGTGTGTGTGTGTGTTTGTGTGTGTGTGTGTGTGTGTGTGTGTGTGTGTGTGTGTGTGTGGGGGGTTAGGACTACATATTTTCTACATGCTGTTGATGCTAACTTGAACTTAGTGAATTGCTTAGTGGTTCATACTTATGAGCCATCAGTGGGATGTCTCTTGATTCACATTTTAGGTGTCCATGATGTGAATCAGAAGACCATTTCCACTGTAACCATCAGATTTAATTTTTGGAATAAAGAAAATATATTGCTAGGCAGTGGAACAGATTCAAGCACTAAGTTTCTGGGTACCATCATATTTTTGCAAAAACTTTTTAACAAAGACTACGGAGGCACGCAAGTGAACACAGACAATGGTCTATGGCAAGCAAGTAGAAGAATATTGGAAGACATGAGTCACAGCTAAAGTAAAATGGGAGAGCGCATCAGTACGGAATTAATAGATATGAAATTTGTTTTAAATTGTGCAAAACTATAGACAGTAAACTATTAGAAGAGCGAAGCTCAAAATCCTGAGGCAAATAAAGGTGACAATACAAAAAGTGTCTGGTGAAATTAAAGGAATATTTGAATTAGATGAACAAGGGCACATATAACATGAGGAACTAATATAAGATGTCATAAAATGCATGAGTAATCGTAGAATAAGAGAATGCAAGAAATGAGACAAGATTCACAGATACAGGTGCAGCAGTGCAACTTGCACCATGAGAATGTGTTGATCTGCTTAAATGCACCTTTTAGCAATTGATAGCCATGCACAGTCTCACCAGGGCAATATCTTATTACCAGGTAACTTGTATGACTATGAATCTCTCAAGTGAGCAATCCTGCACTTTATAGCTGAGCACCCTACCAACCTGTGCTACATCCTACAGACCACACACAGGCCAGGGCAGGACAGGATTCAAGGACATTAGTAGAGTAAAGCAGCTCTATATCAAATAAAATAAGTTGTGCTGCTCCACCATTTAGTGATTCATAATGTGTGTGCGTGTGTGCGTGTGCGTGTGTGTGTGTGTGTGTGTGTGTGTGTGTGTGTGTGTGTGTGTGTGTGTGTATATATATATATATATATATATATATATATATATATATATATATATATTTATACATACTGTACACATATATGTATGTATATTTATAAACTAAAATTTGACATTCACATATCCATGACCATAAAAAAAGTCCACAAAAAACCAGGAGCGTTATACAGAAATAAGCAACTTCTCACCAAAGCAGCAAAGATTTCAATAGCAAATTCCCACCTTATCTCCACCCTACTTTATGCCTCTCCAATATATACCAACCTAAGGCAATGCTATCTAAACAAGCTAGAGACCTGCTACAACAAAATCACCAAATTCGCCACAGGGGCATCCTACCGTAGTCACCACTGTCTCTCACTTGATGAACTGGGCTGGCTTGAACTCCCTCACCTCCTTCAATGGTATCAACTCTCATCACTCGCCCACAAACTAGTAAACCATCCACTAAATGTCCTATCCCTCCAGAATCTACTCCAACACTATCGCACCACCAGACCACTAAGATCCAGCAACAAAAATTACTTGCAGATCACTAAAGCCAATAACTCTGCTGGTGAAGCACTATTCTCTTGCACCATAGCCAAATTATGGAATTCCCTCCCACCCACAATTACCTTCATACCATCATGCACCCACTTCAAAACTTTACTAAAAGCGCACCTAAAAACATGCTGGCTATGCCCTTGCAACTCCCACTCTAATATCACCCACCCCATCCAACCACTACCTTTCTTTCCACTCCACTAACTACCTTGATTATAGCAAGCTCAGATGCTCATAAGCCTAGTACTTATTATACAGCAGGAACTTCCTGTTGTAACATTTGTTAATGCTGTTATGTACTTCACAGATAAAGATTCTAGTTGTCTACTGATGTACTATGTTCTTCATCTGTAAATATGTTGTAAGTAATTGCTATGTTAAATTGTTAATCGCTATGTAATCCAGTGTAACTACTGTCTGTTTATTTTTACTGTGGAGCTTTTCTCCCCGGGCCTCCACTGAAAATGGACCTATGTCCAGTCAGACACTCCCGATCAACAAATATAAATAAATAAATAAATAAAAAAATGTATTTATTTAGTTGACATTTGTTAACCGGGATGATCCAACTGGGTATAATCCTTTTTCAGTGGAGGCCCAGGGAGAAAATCTCCTCATAGACAATAGTAAAATTACAATGAGATACAGTAAAAGACAAATATTTACAAAAATGAACAATATCAGCAGTAATAAAAATATCTAATAGCTATAAGAAAGGAATAAGGAGATAGAGAAGGTTGGAGACAAGCAATTGGATGATAGTAGGAAGGAAGCAGAGGTAGCGTAGGGGAGGAGCTCAAGTAGGATGATTGCAAAGACAAGACCCAATAGGATAATAGTAGGAAGGAAGCAGAGGTAGATTAGGGGAGGAGCTCAAGTAGGATGATTACAGAGACAAGACCCAATAGGATGATAGTAGGAAGGAAGCAGAGGTAGAGTAGGGGAGGAGCTCAAGTAGGATGATTACAGAGACAAGACCCAATAGGATGATAGTAGGAAGGAAGCAGAAGTAGAGTAGGGGAGGAGCTCAAGTAGGATGATTACAGAGACAAGACCAGATACTATTAAGATGCAATTTTAGTGTTTTTTTTTTAATTCATGGACATTTGAGATATTTCTCAAGGATAGAGGAAGTTTATTCCAATGGGAGGCAAGAGAAGAGCTGAAGAGATACTGTCCAATAGATTTATTAGGTTTATGAATTTGAAGTAGATGTTGATCAGAACTTCTGAGAGATCGAGGGGGAGTGTAAAGAGAGATGAGTGCTTGGAGACTAGGGCATTTTTTGGGTTTGTTCAGTATGGAATGAATAACTCGAAGTTGAGAATATAAGAGTTGGTTAGGAAACTCTAGCCAGTTAAGAGACTTCAGAGCTACACAATGATGAGATTTGAAAGACTGGTTGGAAGCAAATCTGGCTACTTTATTATAGGTAGATTCTAATTTGAAAAGGAGAGAAGAATGCACAGATATATGCACACACACACACACACACACACATCCAGTGCTTGTACTTTCTGCATCCACTATCTCCTTATTCATACCAGCCAGAGTCACATTAGGTAGCTATCATCTGCATACACACACACACACACACACACACACACACACACACACACACACACACACACACACACACACACACACACACACACACTTACACACACACACACACACACACACACACACACACACACACACACACACACATACACACACACACACACACATGCGCGTTCATGCGGGCACATAATGACAGTGACATGAATGCACAGATACAGATAGACCCAATCACAATAGTCCCTGTACTCACACACACAGACAAATGGACATAGAGATAGACTTTTGCACACTGTCTCGAACAATCATACACCACCACCTTGCCTTGCTTAGCTTACCTCATACTGAAATGAATAAATGAACATCATTAAATGCCACTGAGCACTTGTGTATTTTCTGCACTGCTCTGGTGAGTGAAAGGCATAACATGTATGACTTTCTTACTATGCATGTTTCCTTCTCTTGCATGGCACAGCGCTGCTAAATGGCCCTCATTATCATGCATTCTGCTCACAGATTACCATGTTTACATGTGCTTTGAAACCCACACTGCTTTGTAAAGCTGAGCTGTGCTATGGAGCAATGAGACTCACTATGAACTGGAACAGCCTTGCACTACTCTGAGTATTATACAGTTTGACTAGAGATCCCAACCCCTATGTGGAACTTCACTTATGGACCTAAATGAATCCCCAGCGCAACTGAAACCTGATCAGGACCTATGTCGAATACAGTAGTCATGGGCCATCGTTCATCTACATGGAATCATGCTAATTAAATCAATGTAAAATTCAGAGAGACTGTACCAGTGCATGAAGCTGAAGAAAAGATGAAAGATAACCAAACAAGCTGAGGATTCCAGCATCTGTTACTAAAGATGCAGAATACATTTGTGGAAATTGCATATATGGAAGCTGAAGACTTATCTGTTATGAAAGATAGGCATTCCTTTATATTTACAACATATCTATGCATAAAAGGAGTGCACCTCCCTACCTCAAAGAATGTATTAAGTAGAAATTAAACTTTTTTCTTGGAAATAAAGTGTATTTTTTCAGACCTTCCTATTTTTTTTAAATAATAAACATCTTTATTTAATTATCAATTATAACATAAACAATTATACATTTATGTAAATAAAAAGAAACCATATTTGCATATTTTAATTTGCAAACACTATATATCACTTTTAATCTATCCAGTCATTGTCAAACATTACGAAGCTCATTCAATTCTTGCCTTTTAAACCTCATCATTCCTCTAAAATATTGTTCTGCATGTGTTGTTCCCCCAATTCCAATTTTGTAATTTGCTCCTATTCTTTTTTAAACATCAGACTTCCAGTTATTTTTTTGTCTGTTACTATATTCACTACTTCTAGTACAGTTCAGACCTTCCTAATTTGGAAATTACATGAAAAACGTCAGATGTACATTATGGCCATATTGCATGTATTTGCTGCACCAGTTAAAGTCTATAAAGTTATAGTATTAAAAATGTATGCTATCAAGCAAAAATAGTCTTACTAAAATTAAACAAGGAGTCTTTAGCATAAGAAAAGGAATAGTATTGCTTATATTCATATGTTATGCTACCATTTACTAGCAAATGTTATGCTATCAAGATCAAGCTGATGCAACATTCATTGTGTACAACCTGCTCAAACCACATAAATCTAGTTACATCCCTGAACTGTTCGTACTGATTGTTGCTTATCGTGAAGTTTGGATAACTTTCTAAACTTGGCTTTATGTCATAAGTGTAAGACACATCACTTTGGCTTGCAGAAATGCAAACCCTGAAACATGTCTTAAAGGTTTGTTTGTGTTTGTGTCTTTCGGCTTTTCCCGGTTAGGGGTCGCCACAGCGGAACTCCGGACCCCTAATGATTGGCAGTAGAGTTTTACGTGCTGGCTTGCCGGGCCTAATGCACAACCTTCAACGAAACACGTCTTATAGGCAAACAGTGAATATCAAAATTCAATAAAGTACTATTAAAACATTTTTACAGGGGACTTTACCTTCCCACACCCCTGACATAGGGGTTTGTGCCCCCACACCCTTGCTACAAGTATATACTAACTGGGATTGTTGAACCTCAGAATAACAGCAATTCTAACCACAGTCTTGGACTTATAGATTCTAGTATGTTCTCTTTCCATGCTGATGTTTACAGTATAGATGTTCACATTTTCAAACTTAAAAATGGCCCGCATTAGAACTTGTTAACCATTAAAGGTGTTTTCTTCTGTCTAGAAGATATAATACCAGGTATTCAGTCCATGAAAACACTGCCTGCTAGCTTGCCCATTTCCTTTCTGATGCAGCACTTTGTGTTAATTTTGTTTCATTTATTGCTAATGTGCTTTTCCTGTTATCATTTGGAGCACTGTTTTTTGGAAAAGTAATATATGTGCCTTTTGTCTTGTGAGGGGCCCTCTGAAGGAAGAACTGTGCAAGTAAGTAAAGGTGAACTGACACTGTAGATGTAACAGTAAGTGACGGGCATGTATGAGAATATGATAACTGCATGTGTGAGCCGAGAAGATGAGAGGTAACAATATATATAGAGCCCGCCAAGTCTGTGTTTTGTCTAGTGCTTTTATACTGTACTTGTTTTAACTTGGTTTTCCATTATTACAGTGTTCTATAAAGCATAGAAGATTGTTGTTCAGAAAAACTTAAACATGCATTGCTTGGTGAGTACAGAATGCAATTGTTTTTTTCCATGCAACATTTCATATCTGAGCATTACAAAGTTTACTAATTAATCTTTCCATACACAAAAATTTTCCATAATGTCTCTGCTTTACATGTAATTGCTATTTATAACATGCCCTTTCCTGATAAAATACACAGCACCTTAATAAAAGGAAATGTGGTACTTATCTCGCATGACCCCCTCACAATACAAGTTTTTTTTTTTTGTCTGTATTCTTTTTGGTGTGGGATTATCTCTGGTTCCACTTATTTGTGATTTCTATGCCAGAGTTCTGTCTTGCTTGGCACTGATGAGCCCAAGTATACTAACAACACCATGTGATCTTCTTTTTAGATAGGTTGCTTGTCTGCAAAAAGCCTAAAGCTATTGTATCCCCCTGCCACCTCCTGAGTAACTCATGTGTCTTGAACCCTCCCCCCAGGTGAGAGACATGCAGCATGGATGGCTGTCTTCCTTCTGGAAAATAAAGCCCCTTTAATATTTCTACCTCTTCCAGCTGCTGTTTAACTAGCACCTTACACTACTTATTGAAGCTATACCATCAATGCTACTTACATCAACCCAATGTTCTGCATGAATAGAGCATTCTTTGTCTGCACAGCATATATCTCACACATGACATTTCAAGCTTATTTGAAATAAATGTTTGAACATCTCTGTCCCCTCCATTTGACTCTGATCTTCTATATAAAATGAAGTCTGCAATTCATTGCACTCCAGCAGTTATTATTAGGATGCATCTTGGCGTGCATCAACCTTGATTATCTGCCTGAGTGGTCCAAATAGTTGGGTCTTACTCCTAATGAGCAGAATGCCAGCTTCCGAATCACACAAATTATAGAGTCTGGATGCATTTTAATTCAGTAATTATACCAGAATTTATGATGAATTTCTTAAGCCTATCTTACTTCATGCAAGCAAGTTTATGTTAGTTTTTGCAGTTGGTGAAAAGATACAGACAACATGCAAGAGAAAAAGACAGAATGTGCATGTCATAAAGTCAAGTTCAGAAAGTTATCCAAACTCCATTTATTGTATAAATGTATAACTGCCTACATCATAATTAAAGTGATAATTTAATAAAGATGTGGTTGTGTGTGTGTGTGTGTGTGTGTGTGTGTGTGTGTGTGTGTGTGTGTGTGTGTGTGTGTGTGTGTGTGTGTGTGTTTTCACTCTTTAGTAAACAGAAAAATACAGTAGAGAGATATGTGTTTGTTGATTTTATTTATTTATTATTTATTTATTTTTGGTTTGCTAAGATAGGGAACAGGTTTGTTCCCAAAGCACCCCAGGCATGAGGACTGGAAGGTGGTAGGAAAGATTGCATGCACCCTTTGTATTAATTAATGATGTACCTGTGATATAAAATCAGCTCACATTATTCTCAGAGGATCAGTATTTTGACAATATACGTTATATACAAGATGAAAAGACATGGGACGATAGTCAGAAATAACTAATGTGTGCTTTTAACTGATCTAGTATGGTAAGGAGTGGAGCACTGGAAAGGTGAATTCAGAGACACATAGCACAATCTCGCTACCATGGAAAACACAGCATTATGCATTCTATGTAAATGAGTGTGAATATGCTAACGAGATACATGTCATTACAAATGATGACAACAGACATTCAAAAATGTATAAAGACAGTGTGATAAGCTGCATCTATCAGCTTTTCTGTACCCCAGTATTTCTTGCTGAACAGATTTTTTTACTAGAGCAAACAGCCACTTTGGAAGCCAGGGTCCCTGATTTGCCCTGTGCATCAGGCATTATCTATACCATATGAGGGGATGAGCAGGCTACAATCAACATCATTTGCACAGATGGGGGTACTGTGGCATGGGACAACAACACTTCCATAGCTGGATGGGTCAAGGTCAATGATGGTGCCTGCAGTAAGCCAGTACATAGTACATTGTGGCATGCAGGGATCAGGTCCTCAGGTGATGGTATGGAAAGTCCAAGGTGGAGTGCAGGACACAAGTGGCATCTGTCACTGCTATGTGAGCATCCAACATATCATCCCTGTACTCTGTATGGATCCCCCCAGCTGCCATGCTTGCTTTTCATGATCTGTGCAGTTGCTCCTCCCATAACAACAACCTGTCATGCCAGGACACTGAGTTATGGATCGCTGTTCCCCTACCACATTGTTGTTTGGGCATGCCCCCCTTCTTGCTAGAATTGCAGTATTTCCTGCCTGTTGTCAGTGACCTGGCAGTGTTGTCCACCCCCACCCCATCACATTATCAGCTATACCTAATAGGGCCAATTCTGTCTTAGGACATGGCAATCAGCATGGTGTGTCAGACATACACTCTGAAGTTGTCCTACAATGTGGGGTACATTACCAGTGCTCTTGTCTGCTTTCAGATAACCGTGGGTAACCATAGAAACTGTCCACAAATGTATCAGTGTATGAGATGGGTCATTGAGGGGAGGGGATGCCTAACTTTCATCATTATCATCCGCTAACTGTAATCGATTTGGCTTAGAATAATCTTAAAAACTGGGATATTTTGGTAAATCAGGTTTTACCCTCGTAAAGAATATTGCTGAACTGTGCTCAGATTTGACTAATGATGAGGCAACTACAGATGTAAACCATAGTGGAAAGCATAGTTGGGTTATATTGGTGAGAATTAAATCCAACTTTTTTAACAAGAAACATCTTTATTAAATGATCAATTATGACATAGGCAATTATACATTTATATAAATGAAAGCAAACCAAACTGACCTATTTTTAGTTGCAGTGATTGTCAGTCAAACATTACCTAGTTCATTCAAATCCTGCCTTCTTTTAAACTTCATTCCTCCTCCAAAACATTATTCTGCATGTATTGTCCCATAATTCATATTTTTCTATGTAATTTTCTCCTACCATTTTCTAATGATCCCATTTCCAGTTGTTTTATATCGGTTACTATATTCACTGCTTCTAGTACAGTTGGTTTAAACTTTCATTTCCATTTAGTAGGAAGTGCTTTTTTTGGCAGACACCATGATTAGACTCAGCACGGCCTTAATATGTCTAGGCAATTCGGGTTCTGTATCATAGCTCAAAAAATCATTTCCTTAGTTATACCAATTTGCTTATCCAATATTTCTGCTAGAGTAGTCTGCAGGGGCATTTTAAAGTCTGCCAACTCATTACACTCCCCAGAAATATGTTCCCAGTTACCTCTTTCTTCCCCATCACACCTCCAAGATTTGCTATCTACCTGAGGAAAAATGTTTTGGAGTCTACTTGGGGTATAAAAACATCTAGGCAAACACTTCCAAACAAAGATCCTAAATCTTCTAGACTTTGTTGCATATTTGGGAGTCATACATATATCACCCATTGTTTCTTTGTGAATTGCTTATACAATCTTTCTTCCTAATCCATTCCAACCTCGTCTGATCGATTCTTGTAGCTATTATATAATATTTTATATGCTCTGCTAATTATCCTTTTTTTAACAGCAGCTTCTGTTCTAGATTGTACTAAGAACTCTAGCAGTGTTGGTCTTTCACTTAGGATCCCCCTATTTCTTTCTCTTTGCCTATACACTGATATCAATCCTTGTTAGGAAAGGCAGTCTCCAGCTCGCAGTCCAAATACATTCTTAGCCTCTTCACATTCTATTACCTTTCCATTTCTAATTAGTTGTTCCCAATACCTTGTTTCCTTTGCAACTTTTCTACAGTAATTTCCAGTCCTCTCTTGCATATTGTCCATATCCCTAATTGCAGATATCCCTATAGTCAGAATCTCCTTTCTCCATTCCTGTGTTGGCTTAGTTCTTAGAATACTTTCTGCTACTTTATAAATATAACATTCTGTATGGTTATTCTTATTATAGGTTCATAAGTTCATAGGACAATACTAGGTTTTTGGCCTAGAGGCTCTTATAAGTCTACCCAAGAATTTCACCCATGTTCCCGCAAAGTCAGCAACTGTTTCCCCTCTCCAGCAGGGACACAGGTGGGATCCCAGGGGTGTATCTTTTGTTTCCCATCCAGTCATCCAGGTTCCTCTAAAAGAGGGCTAGTGAGGTGCTCTGCTTGACATGGAGAAGGAGTCTAGTCCACATTTGGGGGAATCTTTGGGACACAAATCTATTCTGCCAATAAGTTATATTAATGTTACAGACCAGAATAAGGCCTTGAGTGTGGGTTACATGAGTGGCTAGGTATGAGACGGCCTTGTATGCCAGACACAGGTCACCTCTGAGCAGTCTGTATGAGACTGAGTAGATGGACAGGGCTTTTAGCCTTCAGTATAGGATAGGTATTTGAGACCCTGGATTTTCCTCTATGGTCTGTCCAGCTGCTGCATGTGTTTGGCAAGGTACATGCCAAAGGGGGCATTGTACTTGATAATGGGTCTGATAAGGGAGGAGTACAGGGATGTTATGACCTCCTTGCTCCTAGATGAAATACCCTTACTTATGAGGTGGGCCAATTAGAAAGGAATGTAGAAACTAATGGAGGTAAAGTGGTGGTCAAAAGTCAGGTTGCTATCAGCCTCAGTGCCCAAGTCCCTCACGACTGATTGCTTGCTTAGTATGTTGTTATTAATGTGATAATTAGTGGGGATGCCATTTTCCCCAAAGGGGATAATGATACATTTCTTGGTATTCAGTTTGAGGCTATGCTTCTGGCACCAGTCATTAGTTTGGGTAAGGCCCTCTTGGAGGATGTTCACATCATTAGGGGAATTTAAGACAGCACTCAACTTGCACTTATCTGCAAACTTGGTCAGTCACAGACCACTGGTTTTGGTTTGCACCTCAGACAATTATATCTCAAACAATAGAAGCTCCAAGACCGATCCTTGGGGTACACTGCTCATTACGGTTCTACTACTAGAGGTGGCTTCCCCTATTTTGACTGAGTGGACTCTATCAGTGAGCCAGTTAGCTACCCTTCTGGTAACATACGGGTTGATACCTCCAGTAGCTGGGAGTTTATCGATTACTCCTGAGTGGGGAATAGTGTTGAAGGCTTTGGCTAGGTGTGCAACGTCTTTCCCTTGTCCATGGCTTTGGTGACTGTTTCAAAGACATTGACCAAGTTTAAGAGGCATGATCTCTCTTTGACAAAACCAAACTGTGTGCGGTCAAGTGTTTGGAGGTTGCCAATGTCCTTGCTTATGAGGTCCATGATAATGAATTCCTTTGCCTTGCAGATCAGGCTAGTTAGGCTGATGGATCTGTAATTGCCTGGGTTTGTGAACGCTCCACCTTTGTGTAGAGGGATGAAGCCAGTGCTCAAGCTTTGGTTGAATAGAGTGCCTAATGATGCTGAGAGCTCATGCCTGAGTTTATGCAAGACACAGCCAGGGATGTTTTTGGGTCCCATGGAGGCTGTATTTTTTGCCTTTGAGGGCATTAAAGACCAGCTCCCTGGTGATGAGGGGAGGGGGTTAGGTGGTGGGGATGTCCTGGTTCACTGATGTGGGAGACAGGGGGGTGAAGTTTTCATTGAACCTGTCTGCCAGCACATTGGCTATATATCTATGGCATTTGTGTATGTACTGTTCTTGACCACCAGTTCAAAACAGATTTTTGTGTTACCTCTGAGATTGCAGACATATGTGAAGAAGGTCTTGTGATTCCCCTTAGTGGATGTGGCCAATATGGACTCCAAGTTAGCCTTAGAGGATTTCACTAGTGACCTTATTTGCTTGTTCAGACAAAGGAGAGATTGCTTCCATCTTGGCACCTTCTCCTTCTTGGCCCTGGACAGCAATTTGTTTCCTTTTATTATAGAGTTTGTTTATTGCTGCTGTCCACCAGACAAGTTTACTCTTCCTTCCTTGAGGAAGATTATTTGGTCCTGTCAGGTATTGCTGAGTCCATGCTGCTATGTAGATGCTCATATAGTTTTTTAGTGTAGGCTTGGACATTAGTGCTAGTTCCAACTGAAGGGATGGGGGCTGTAAAGCTGCTTATACCTGCTCTCACGAGATTGTAGTCAGTATTAGAATTTTTTTTTGTTTAACCCTGGCAAGGGGGGGGGGGGGGCTCAAGGGAGATAGTGACTTTGCAAGTAATCGCTTTCTTGTCGGGTCTTACCAAGGAGGATAACACTGTAGGTGTGCTACAGTAGCTACTCATGTTGGTTAGTGCCAGGTCCAGGCTATTTTCACCTCTCATGGGGTATCAACCAGCTGATCCAATGCATTGGCATTGACGAAGTTCAGGAAACTCTGGGTGTTCCTGTTTGGGCTAGAATAGGTCTTCTACTCTATGATTTGTTAGTTAAAGTCACCCAGGATCATAGGTTTATAGGTTCATAGATTAGTACTAGACTAACTGCCCTTGTGGGTCATTTTAAGCCTAGCCAATTATCCCATGTGAGACTCAAACCCTGCATCTTGTGTTTGCAAGGCAAAGACCTTAACCATTAGGCCACCCTCCCAACCCCCTAGGTAATCAAGGTAGAGGCTTGAATCTTGATGGATTCAAGTCAGTCCAGATAGGCAAAGTGGGCATCCTGAGTCATGGTTGGGGGTCTGTAGCTAGCTATGATTTGAATATGTGTTTTGTCAACAGTTAACTGTGCTTGGAGTGTCTCCTGTGCATCCTACTGTTTGACCAGCCTGGAGGAGTGTACGTCTTTGATAAATATTGAAACTCCGCCTCCTTTGGCTTTGTAGCCCTCCATTTGGAGTCTGAAAGTATGGTAGGAAGAATAACCTGGTATGTCTGGTGTGCACTCCGCAGCTTTGAACCAGGTTTCAGTGACTGCAGAAATGTCAGCAACCTCCAGGGTGAGGAATGCTTGCAATAACTGCAGTTTCATGCTAAGACTCCTAGCATTTAGCAGCATGACCTTTACATTTCATCTGGAAGAATCTTTCACTTTGGTAATTTTGCCCTCATGACTGCCTAAAAAAGACACTATGGGGGAGGCAAGAGCCTTTGCCAGAAGCCTGAAGCTCAGGCGAGACAGATGAAGGACATCTCTGGCAAAGCATCGTGGTCTGTCAATTATTTCCTCCCAGGCTATCAGGTACTGGATTCCCTTGGAATGACACCAGAAACTAAGCCAATTGTTAATGTCAATCATTTTCTGTTTGTATTGAGGCATCATTCTGGGTGACAGTAGGATACTGCTTAAGGCTAGGGACATACCTGCCTGTGACACATATTCAGTGAGCTCAATCATGTCTCTCTTCATATAGTCCAGAGAGGTACGTCTGAAGTCATTCACACCAACATGGACTATGACAGATTCATAACACTACCTGTTGTTAACAGACTTGAGTGCATGTGTGATATTGCAGATTTTAGCACTTGACAAGCAACTTACTGTGACTTTCTCCTTGTCTAGCCTGGTGAGGGGCATGTCTGTGTGTCTCACAATAGAGTCTCCTGTGACTAGTATGTTGGGCTTGTGGCTGGGCCTTATAGCCTGTGAGACACAGGCATGTGTACTATGTGTGGTGCTTGGTGTGGTGGGTTGTGATGTGTGTGTGTGTATGTTTTTGCCTCTGAGGTCTCTTTTGTTTAGTTATGTTTTTGTTGAGAACCTCCACACAGGTAGGAGTGTGTTGTACAGGTGTGGGTGGTGTTAGAGATGTGGTGTTTGTAGTGTTTGTGCAGACAACCTTCTCAGTGCCAGATGTACTGGCTTGTGATTGAGATAGCAAGGATTCTAGGTTGTTAATGTAATTGCATCTCTCGGATATTGTGTTCCTATGTGGTAGTAGTAGAGGGTTGTCCATGTACATAAGGCAGTTACTACACTGCCTCATGATGCCCATATCAACCAGACTAGCAGGAGAAACTATAGGAAATTGTCTGTCCATGGTTGTCAGAATCTGTGGAAGAGAAACCAGGGATAGTAGCGTGGGTACTATCTGAGGAGAGTACCTATAGGTGTGAGCAGGGCTGGATTAAATCAATACAGCAGCTGCAAGGGAGGGCCTCATTTGCTGATAAGGGAAAAAATTCAGCTGAGATACCTTGCAAAGGGTTAAAGCAGCAAAGTGGCAGTGCACAATGTGCAAACAAGCACAAACCAGTGCAAACATGGGGTTTAAATACCACAAAAACAAAAGTATACTATTAAAACTGGAATTAACCGATCACCCCTTGTCCCTGAGCTCTTACCTAAAAATCCTATGTCAGACCAGTTCCAACCAGTTCACTTGCTCCCATTAAGTGCAGGCAGGCCCCAGCCTACACTAGATGGTGTAGCAGGAAACAGGAATTACACAAACAGATCTGGATACAGCAAAACCTGTAACCAGAATACGCTAAAACATTTAAACACTGTTTAGGTCGATTTAACACAGAAGTACAGATACACACTTAAATATAACAGTACCAAACAAGAGCAAACTGGTTTAAACAAATTAACCAATTAACCAATGACAATTTTCAAAACTGAGCCCTGTTCCAGCAGCCTTCAATCAGACAAGTTCTAAGTGCACACTCCTGCCACTAGGGTGCAGGGGAACCCTCTCCAACAAAAGATGGTCTGGTTTATTGCTCAAGTTATACAAACAGAGCTAGATTCAGCAGGTCTGAATCTAGTTTATGCTGCAGAAAACAAGGTGCACCAATTTCAAAAACTGTTCAAATAAGTAGGCACAATTAGCCTTCAACCAGCAGTTCTCCTTAAGGATCTTCATCCACAATCCCAGTCTATTCTTGTTTCTTGAGCTTTCCACTGTTTCATCATTATCCCTTTCTCCTTTGAATTGTAGCTTTCTCCTTGTGTTATGTATAGGAGCTTTAACTGTGTAGCTCTGAAATACCCCTTTAAATCAGGTAATCCTCTTGTTCTTTATTAATTAGTATCCACAACTTCTCTTCTGGTTGATAAAGCATATCTCTGACCTGTGTATTGTGTATAAAACTAAATCCAATATTTTTGATCTCCAAGTTGGGACGCAAACTAGTTGACTTAGGAAGATAACACTTGTGAAATCTATGAATTTATGGTCTTGTAGTTCTTTCCAATTAATAGAAGAATAGTTGACATTCTCCAAGAAAATACTGCTAGGTTCAGTTGGTAGGGACTTTACTTTATTTTGGTATGCCTTGTGGGCTGTGGGTGACATGTAGGGAGTATGAAAATTGACTATGACATCATACTTCATTTAATGACAATGAGTAGGATATGGAGGAGCTGAAATTCATTTCCCTGCCTTATGAGTCTAGATATGATTTGGCTTCCTAAGAATATGGACATGGTCCCTCCAACAACACAGTTGTTTCCAGCTGTGGGTCTGAAAGAGTGGCAACACTAAAAACTAATAATTAAGCCAACATTTAAAGTCAGTTATCTTTTGTTTGTATTGTGGCATCATTCTTGATGATGGTGGGTTGCTGCTCAAGACTAGTTTCATACCAACCTCAGATGCATATTCAGAAAGGGTCAATATATCCATCATCAGATGATCCAATGGGTGTGTTTCAAGTTATTTGTTCCCATGTACACAGTAATCATGTCATATGTGTACCGTGGGTGAAGGGACTTTAAGGTGCTAGTCAACCTGCCCTTGTCAGCCTGTTGAGTGGTATATCTGTGTTTCTTGCTATGGAGTCACCTATGAGTAAGACCTTGTCAGATGTGTTGGCTCAGCCTTGTTGCTTTAATGGCATTAATCAGCAAGTCAAGAGTCTTCCTTTTGCTGTTCTACTGCATGTTATGCCTGTAAAGGCTGTTTGCTTGATGCTATGTAATTTGTATGCCCAACCTACATCTTGAAGCTTTGGCAGACATTTCTTATGCACCTCAGTGTAAGATGGCGTATTAGCTAATTTAGCATAAGATGAGCATTGTTTTGAGAGGTGGGTGTCAGCAATGACAACATGGTGAGTACTACCAATAAGTTGGTTAAGTAGGTGGCCTCCAAAGTTAGTAAATGCTCATACATCTCCCATATAGATTCATCAGTCATCCCCATTTTGATGTATACTATCATTTTCCAAACTATCTGTATATCTGCCTGTTTAATATTCCACCAAAATAATGGCTCTATTTTACCTCCCTTACTGTAAAGGACAGTTAAAGTCACACCACAAATTACATATGCACTAACCAAAACATACGCTTGCAACCTGTAAAACAATGCACCCTCAATTTTTCACCAATACCTGCTTAAAAATGCATAGCCTTACATATCTGGCACCAGCACCACCTAGAATCCATAATATGAAAGCTATCTGGCCAAACTGTCATATCACTCAGAATACCAATGTCCACATCCTTGCTAAATAATATACTCACTCCTGAACATTCATCAGCCCCAAAAAACATAAAGCTACTCTTCACCAAAAGATTTCAGATTTCTTCACTTCATTTGCATTAATAAATATTGCACCCTCAAAAATATAAAATCAGTCCTCTGTCTCCAAAGCCAATTTAATACCATCAGCCATCAGTTTCTGAAAATAAGACTTTTTTAATATTGATGGTAAATGGAAGCCAGTCTCCCACACCTTTTAAATTGTTGACAACCTAACATGTTTAACTTATGTTTCCTGTCACTCACCCATTCCGCAATGGTTTATAAATGTCTCAGCCTATCAGTATCCCTCTCTTACAAATGATATTGCTTTTCTTCCAGAAGAGTAGATGAACTAGGTCGAAGACTATGCTCAGATCCACCTACACTCCCCCATTAGACCTCTTAGAAGTACAGGTGCAGAAATAGTAACAACTGGTTAAACAATATTTGTCACACAACTGATTAAACAATATTTGTCACACAAACAGGAGGACCATCAGGCGTACATTAACAGAACCTCCCACACCCTTAGACAATTCTGTTAGAATAGCCACCACTGCAGCCCCTTCCTCTGTAGTAGTTGCAGTGCAATCTATTCAAAAGTGCCCAATTTTCTGGAAGGTTTTATAAAAAGTTATACAATTAGTCTAGGAATGGTCACTTTTTCCACAGTTCACAAGGTCTTTTATCACAATCTTTAATTAAAATGTCCTTTTTTCCACATTTGATCTTGAAAATATACAAACCAGAAGAATTATGTATGTGTCCACAGACAAAATCAGTGATGTTATTATTCACACACACGCATGCTGATACTGTACCCTGTTAGCCAAGTCTATCACAAAATGCATACATAACACACACACCCACACACACACCCACACACACACACACACACACACACACACACACACACACACACACACACACACACACACACACACACACACACACACACACACACACACACACACACACACACACAGACACACACAGACACACACAGACTCATACACACACACACACACACACACACACACACACACACACACACACACACACACACACACACACACACACACACACTCACACAAGCACACACAAGCACACACATGTGCATGCAGTTTCATGCACATGCACACAAATCATGCTTACCTAGAGGCAAATTGAAGGAATGTCAGTTCATATATGGCATATCTTTGTGGTATTGGTAGCAACCAGAATACCTGAATGGGCCCCATTCAGTGACAGAAAAAATATACAGAGTCGACATTGAAGGAAATGCAGCCAGAGACTCAACCAGATAACCAAGCATTGTGAGATGGCAATGTTACTTTTTGTAGCATTGTGCTAATGATCAGTTGCTTTCACACACATCCTGTCCATACAACCAAAGTTAGCCACTTATTGTAAACAATGCTGTGGCATGGCTATGATGCAAAGTGAAATAAATGATGGGCAATTTGTTATTCTTAAATACGTTTATCACAGTAAAATATTCTAACTTACTTCACACAAAGGTATGCTAGTCCTGCAAAGCCAGATTGATGACTATGTAAATTAAGCATATGACAAAAGGGTCAGTTACTTTCATCCACAGGCAGACAGATCCCCATATAGCAGTTATAGCCTCTTTGTTGACTGTATACACCTCAGACATTTTATTGTGCTAAAATATAAGGGCTATAGTAGAATATTTCAACAAACTTTGAGTCACATAAACAGTATTCACAGTAAAGTATTCCAGCTTGCTTCACACAACTCATACTTGTCCTGCAAAATCAGAATAATGAGCAAATAATCGTAGTCAGCAATTTCTTCCCAGATATTCCCTGTACCCAGGAATTATATATATATATATATATATATATATATATATATATATATATATATATATATATATATATATTTATATTTTTTTTTTTTTTTTTTTTTTGTGTACATCTTAGATGTTTGATTATAATAAAATACAATATAAAATGAAGGCAACAACACTGAAGTATTTCATCTTTGTTTCACATGGGTGTTCACTGGACAAAGTCAAGTACTCCAACATCAGTCCTCAAAAGCTATCCACTGTTGAAATCTCATTGCCTGACAAGATTAAAAAAAACTTATCTCATGGCTTTAGCCTACTGCTGTTCTTACCACCACAGCAATCACATCAACTTTACCATTTAAAATGTATGTTTTTTCTTCTCCATGCTGTTCATAATTTAGACAGTGAATTGGGTAGATTGTGGGTGGGACAGATCAGAAAGCCTGCAAATTGAGTGGTCAGATGAACAGCTCTTCCCCCATAGGACACTGTAGCTGTGGCTGCTGTGAACAAGGGCACCACAGGCTGTTTATTTATTTATTTCAAGGGAATACTACTACAGAGTTTATTTATCTTAAAAAAATAAAATTGGATATATGCCCTTAGCCACACAATGTCCTAGGCAGCTACCTAATTCCTTTATTGGTAAGGCCAGCCATGACATATGATGTTAATGAGGTAGCTTTAATTCTGTTAGCTCCCTAGTAAAGCTGCCACTGATAGCCAGAACAAAAGCGAATCCAGAGTAAACCCAAAACTATGAAAACAACACATCTCTGAATATGCCTTGGAATTACAGCATACACAGGGTTACCAAGAGCTGTAAATTTTATTAGATTGCTGAGCATGTTTGTCCCTCTGATGAACCAGAACTTCCTCAGAACTACAAAATAAATCACTTTGGCTCTTTTTATCATTGGTGTTATTCCATCTCTCAGAGGAATTCACTCATCTGGTGAGATTGCTCATGCAACAGATCAACAATTTGTTTACTTTTACTACACAAAACAACGATGGAGA